>NC_057802.1:464144939-464165379 GCF_018294505.1 Triticum aestivum | reverse complement strand
GTTAGGTCATATATTTGATGCCACTGAACCCTATGAGCCCGTCATTGATTATAGTGATGATGATGATTATGCATTTATTGATGATAGTGATCGAGATTATTAGTAGTGTCAGGTATTCAATTTTTTTATGTTGTACTTGATGATGATACATAAGTGATATACATATTATTATTCATGTCGGTATTTTTTTATGTTGTACTAATTTCGTTTACTCTTTGTCATGGCAGGTGTTGAAAGATGGTGGGTGCTGGTCGAGAGCGCTCAGAGGCCCCTTCTTCGTCGGCGCGTGGTGGGCGGTCTTCCATTCCACACGTACCTCTCCACCGAGCGTTGCTGGACAGTATGGCGACACCGCCGGGCCCTTCTTCGTCGACAGCGGTGCCCAGCAGGGGACGAGGTAAGGGAGGGAAGAAGAGAGGAGTTGGAGCACGTGGTCGCGGGAGAGGAGGTAGGGTGACTGCTAGGGCGCCTTCCTCGCCGCCACCCCCAGCTGTTTCACCCGAGCACGTGACTCCTAGGGTGGACTCGTCCAAGGAAGTGGCTACACGGACTCCGGTCCACGAGCCTTCGGCCCACGAGCCTCGGGTCGACGGGCCTTCGGCCCACGAGCCTTGGGTCGACGCGCCTTCAGCCCATGAGACCCCGGAGGAGCACACGTCTGGATGGGGTACCTGGCCAGATGAGCCTGAGGGGCCGAGTAGCCATGCTGATGATGGCAGGGAGCCGACTGATATTGAGGAGGAGGGGGGCACCGTCTACCAGTGTGGTTGTACACGGCTCCCATCCGTGCCGGCCACCCGCGAGCAGAGGTGGTTGATTTTCCCTGATGGGGAGAGGTAAGTGCATTTAATCCTTTTGTACCTTCTGCATTCACGTTTCTTCAAATATCTAATGCGTTGGCCTTGTCATGCTGTAGGGGTTGGGACCACCATCATAGTGTCCGCCGGCCCAACTCCGTCCTTGGAGTGCTTTGCCGGCAAAACTTCCCGGGGTTTGTCACGTTGCCTGGTGAGGGTCGGCTTCCAGAGCTTGGATTGAGCTGGGAGCACTACTTGGCTGCCCCGGCCCCGCCGGGTGAGATTATCGACGTTGTCTTGTGCAACACGAGGGCAGATGTGGTGATCAGAAAGTTCTGGGTAATTTCTCCTTTACACATTTAAAAATCTTCAACTAGCTAGTTATTAATAGTACTAATCAATATTGTCTCATTTGATTGCAGACATTCTACAGGTGTGAGGAGGGATACGAGGAGGAGGCGGCAAAGGTTATCGAGAACGTCTGCAAGCGCCTACTACAGAACTTACGGCACGAGGCTCGGGTGCAGGCTGTTCGAGACTACTACGCCTTGCGTGGTATCAAGAAGCACAAGCCGGCGTGCCGCGATAAGTTCCTGAGTAAGGAGCAGTACATGAAGGTAATTCTTACGGCCTTGTACTTACTTCCTTCATTTAGTAATTCATAGCCATAGCGCTCAAGTTTCTATTTGCTAACTTAGGCGCCTCCGAGATGGTGTGCGGATCGGATGGATTGTTGGGAGGTGTTGGTATGACTGAGTCGTCAAAACCAAATGTGCAGTCTGTGTGTGAGAAGACCGGTCAGACCGCTCCGCCGATGCCAGTGATTGCTCCTGGGACCACGGTGAGTTTAATTTGAATGGACATTACTTGCTAGTCTTAACATTTGAGTGTCAGCATGCTAACGAGACATTGGAAATGATCTTTGGTGCAGCGTAACTCCAGACAAGCATCGCACGATCCTTCTCCAGCTACCGGCACGAGCCTGCCCGCTCCTACACCTCCATGATCATGGTAAGTTTCTCTAGTGTTTTTCTTAACAAATGCATAAAGACCTAGACTTAGCCTTATTTCCTCCAAAATGCTTACCACAATGACCTAGACTTAGCTTTATTTCCTCCAAAATGACTTAATAAGCTTACTGACCTCCAAAGCCATCCATTTTACCTAAGTTAGCTCTAAAACGATCTATACTTAGCTTTGTTTCCTCCAAAATGACCAAAGTTTGCTCTAATATGCTTAGTTAACTAGGTTTGCTCAATAATGACATATACTTAGCTTACTTATGTAAAAAATGGCATAATTAGCTTAGTTAGCTCATAAACGGTCCATTTTACCTAAGTTAGTTCTAAAATGATCCATTTTACCTTAGTTAGCTCATAAACGATCCATTTTACCCAAGTTAGCTCTAAAATGACCCATTTTACCTTACTTAGCTCATAAATGATCCATTTTACCCAAGTTAGCTCTAAAATGACCCATTTTACCTTACTTAACTCATAAATGATCCATCTTACCTAGGTTAGCTCTAAAATGATGCATTTTACCTAAGTTAGCTCATAAGCGATCCATTTCACCTAGGTTAGCTCATAAACGATCCATTTCACCTAAGTTAGCTCACAAACGATCAATTTCACCTAAATTAGCTCATAAATGTCATATATTCTTCTTCTTCTTCTTCATTTTCTTCTTCTTCTTCTTCTAATCTTCTTCTTCTTCTAACTTTCTTATTTCCCATTTTGCAGAATTCATTCGCTTCACGGAAGCTAGCATAGATGGAGTGCTTGTTTGGATGAACTACGTTTCTTTTGTATCGATGAACTATGCATGTATGGTAGGATGACACTATTGTAATATGTATGGTTGGATGCATGTATGTGGAACTTGCTATGTATGGTTGATGGAACTATGCATGTATGATGAAATTATATGTGTTAGATATCTCATATGTTTGCTGTGAACTTGCCATGTGAAAAATATATATGTATCATCTATTTGCTGTGAAAATGGTTGGGTATTAGAAAAAGCAGAAAAAAGAGGCAATGCATGCTCTTTGCCGTCTGCCACCGACGGCAACGGGCTCTTTGCCGTCCGCGGTGGACGGCAAAGAGGCCACGTGGCAACCACCTGTGCTTCCTGACAGCTAACCCATTTGATGAGTTTGCCTACAGTGGCAGACGATAAAGGCTTGATGCTCTTTGCCGTCAGCCACGGACGGCAAAGACTACCGTTAGCCACCTAACGGACTAACAGCGAATTTATTGCCGTCGGCTTTCTTTGTCGTCCGCCGCTGATGGCAAAGGCCCCTTTGCCGTCCGCTTCAAAAAGCAGATGACAAAGAAGCTCTTTACCGATGCCTACTTTGCCGGAGCCTTTTGCCGTCCGCGGCAGACGACAAAGGCCTTTGTGGTCCACCATCCTTGCCTTTGCCATCTGCCGTGGCAGACGGCAAAGTAGCTGATTCCTGTAGTGCATGAAACACCATGTTTAAGCAGGGGATTACAAAGGTTTATGGGAGAGTGGATAAACGTATAGATATGGAAGAATGCGATGGAGATGGTGTTGAAATTGATGGAGGCGACGGAGATGATGATTATAAGATGGTTTCCCAACGTCATTCCGACACAGCTGACAGAGAGGGGGAGAGGGGACCACCCTCCTTGTTCTTCCTTGGCCTCCCCACTAGGTAGGAAGAGGTTTCCTCCCATGGTACATTGTGTCCATGGCCCAGAGGGAGAGAGCCCCCTCCAACATTTGATATATATATTATGATTTTCTCTCTATTTCCGCTACTTTCCTGAGTCGTTTCATCGTTTCTTAAACTAGATGAGTTGTTGCGCCAATTGGCGTAGAGACCAATTGTAGTTCATAAGTTAGCGAACTACATGAAACATAAAATGGATATAGGTGAACTATTTAAAGAGACCAACAACAACCATTGGTGCAAAGATAAATTGCAGCCAAGAAGAGAAGCGACCAACTACTCGAAGCTAAGCGAATTATTTGGAAGTTTTTCTTGAGAAGGTGAATGTACTATGAGCATTTTTTTAGTACTTCGGCCTTTCCTCATCTCATAGTTACGACGAAAAAGTAACAACCAAGAAATAAAAGTAATTCATCCGCCGGCCAAGGCAAGCCAATGACCGCGATGATAGAAAGGTGAACTGCACTCCCCACAGAAAATGACCTAAACCATCTGAATCGTGCACCCCCACCCAAAAGCACATGGGTAGAAGGAAGCCAGGTGAACTGACTAGATGATTCCAGAGGCCAGGGGAGAGCCCGATCAACGAGAACATGCAGTAGCATTGTACTAGGGCCGAACAGAGATTCCAAAACACGCCATCAAGCTAGGCGCAACATCCAAAGGTCAAGCAGACCGCAATGTGAAAAGTCCAAGAAGACAACCAAACCACACCGTCCGGGCAGACCACAACATGCAAAGGCCAGGTAGACAGCCAAAATGTGCCATCTGGGCAGACCACAACGTGCAAAGCCCGGGAAGACAGATCAAGCCAGCCGCAACAAACAAAGCTAGACGATACCTCAAATGAAGTAAAACGAATACGGGATCTATATTTGATCTTGCATACAAACATGGATGTACACCGTCTCATCAGTGCCTTACTATGCACAAGAAGATGGGACCAAATTCATCGATGGTGATCAACTTAGCCTTACGCGTGTTTCCTACGCATACGTCTTTTGTCATGAAGTGCTCCGCTAGTCGACCGTCGAAATGGTCATAGAAATGACCAGTCATCCCAGGCTCAGTCGAGCGTCACTCCATTGGGTGTCCGATGAGGCAATCCAACACCCAACACATGGGAACATAAAGAAATGAAACCAAAATTCCAAACGAACAATTTCAAGGAGTTATTTTTTTGGAATTGTCTTCAAGATATGGTACCAATGACAAGAAAATGCGCCACCCATTCCTACACTGGGGACTTGTGACGAACCCGAGTTATTTTTCTGCACGAGTCTCAGGACGACCCGAGAGGTAGTGATGCTTCACCGACTACTACAGAAAGCAATTCCAAAAAACAATACTACTATGGGACTTGCCAACCTCTAGGAACGCATCCATGAGACAAACACCATCGCTATCGTTTAAAGAAGAGACAAATAAACCGAGCACGGGAGCGCTCCGCAGGAGCTCCACAAGTAACATGAATACAATCACATCGCAGGAAAAATGAACGACACGGATAACCAAAGGCATCGGTTTTATGAACATCTACTTTACGATCTTAAAAACTGAATTGGATTCTACCATCGTTGAGACAATGGAAGAACACAACAGAAATGCATCCAAGCGCTGAATGCTATAGTCAGCGGGTCCATGACGCCACATACTAAGATTAAACAACAACCATCTAATCCGGCCAACACCTTATGAAATGTCTAAGATCTCCTTGGACTCTAAACACCTCTCTAAGAATAGATAGGCAGAACATGAAGGTAAACATGTTTACCACAATAGATAATCACGAGGTAAATGAACAAACATAACACTGGTAGATACTCCCTCCGATCCTTTTTACTACGCGTATTAGATTTGTGTCAACTCAAACTTTGTAAAGTTTGAAAAAATTTATATTAATAAATATCAACATTCACCACACCAAACACACACACACACACACACACTATGAATCTGCATTTCATAATGGGTTTAACAATTTTGGTTTGGCATTGTGAATGTTGATTCTTTTTTCTCTAAGTTTGGTCAAAGTAGAGATACTTTGACTTCAGACAAAACTTATATGCAGACTAAAAATGACCATAGGGAGTAACTCCAAGAGATAACTCTACAATTACTAAAAGTAATGCGGTAAGAGAGAGAACCAGTGGTGCGCGATGGCGATAATATACTAGTTCGACGAGTTCAATCTTCGGCAGAAGAGCTACGTGATGACCCACAAGTATAGGGGGATCTATCGTAGTCCTTTCGATAAGTAAGAGTGTCAAACCCAACGAGGAGCAGAAGGAAATGACAAGCGGTTTTCAGTAAGGTATTCTCTGCAAGCACTGAAATTATCGGTAACAGATGGTTTTGTGATAAGGTAATTTATAACGGGTAGCAAGTAACAAAAGTAAACAAGGTGCAGCAATGTGGCCCAATCCTTTTTGTAGCAAAGGACAAGCCTGGACAAACTCTTATATGAAGGAAAATGCTCCCGAGGACACATGGGAATTATCGTCAAGCTAGTTTTCATCACGCTCATATGATTCGCATTCGTTACTTTGATAATTTGATATGTGGGTGGACCGGTGCTTGGGTACTGCCCTTCCTTGGACAAGCATCCCACTTATGATTAACTCCTATTGCAAGCATCCACAACTACAAAAGAAGTATTAAGGTAAACCTAACCATAGCATGAAACCTGTGGATCCAAATCAGCCCCTTGCGAAGCAACGCATAAGCTAGGGTTTAAGCTTCTGTCACTCTAGCAACCCATCATCTACTTATTACTTCCCAATGCCTTCCTCTAGGCCCAAACAATGGTGAAGTGTCATGTAATCGACGTTCACATAACACCACTAGAGGAAAGACAACATACATCTCATCAAAATATCGAACGAATACCAAATTCACATGACTACTTATAGCAAGACTTCTCCCATGTCCTCAGGAACAAACGTAACTACTCACAAATCATATTCATGTTCATAATCAGAGGGGTATTAATATGCATAAAGGATATGAACATATGATCTTCCACTGAATAAACCAACTAGCATCAACTACAAGGAGTAATCAACACTACTAGCAACCCACAGGTACCAATGTGAGGTTTTGAGACAAAGATCGGATACAAGAGATGAACCAGGGTTTGAGAGGAGATGGTGCTGGTGAAGATGTTGATGGAGATTGACCCCCTCCCGCTGAGAGGATCGATGGTGATGACGACGGTGATGATTTCCCCCTCTCGGAGGGATGTTTCCCCGGCAGAACAGCTCCGCCGGAGCCCTAGATTGGTTTTGCCAAGGTTCTGCCTCGAGATGGCGGCGCTTCGTCCCGAAAGCTTCCTTCTGATTTTTTTCTGGGACGAAAGACTTCATATAGCCAAAGATGGCATCGGAGGCCTGCCAGGGGCACACGAGACAGGGGGGTAGGGCGCGCCCCCACCCTCGTGGCCAGGGTGTGGGCCCCCTCTGGTTGATTCTTTCGCTAGCATTTTTTATTAATTCCAAAACATGCCTCCGTGAAGTTTCAGGACTTTCGGAGTTGTGCAGAATAGGTCTCTAATATTTGCTCCTTTTCTAGCCCAGAATTCCAGCTGCCGGCATTCTCCCTCTTCGTGTAAACCTTGTAAAATAAGAGAGAATAGGCATAAGTATTGTGACAGAATGTGTAATAACAGCCCATAATGCAATAAATATCGATATAAAAGCATGATGCAAAATGGACGTATCAACTCCCCCAAGCTTAGACCTCGCTTGTCTTCATGCGGAAGCCGATAATGAAAAATATGCCCACATGTTTAGAGATAGAGGTGTCGATAAAATAAAATACGGACATGAGGGCATCATGATCATTCTTATAACAACAACATATATATAATGTCATATGATTTCTTATGCTAAAGTAACAATCTATTCACAATGTAAAGTATGAATTAGAAACTTCATTGAAAACTAACAAACTATAACTCGGTCATTGAAGCAATTGCAATTTATCATAACATCGGAAAGAGTCAATATAAGAGCTTTTCAGCAAGTCCACATACTCAACTATCATTTAGTCATTCACAGTTGCTAACACTCACGCAATACTTATAGGTATGGAGTTTTAATCGGGCACAGAGAAAGATAGGGGCTTATAGTGTTGCCTCCCAACCTTTTACCTCAAGGGTAATGTCAACAATAAAAGTTCATGATAACTTACATCCAATTGGATATATATATCAGGATCTTTCCAACACAATGTGCTTGCCAAAGGATAAAATGTAAAAAGGAAAGGTGAAGATCACCATGACTCTTGTATAAGGTATAAGACAAGAATAAAAGATAGGCCCTTCGCAGAGGGAAGCAGAGGTTGTCATGTGCTTTTATGGTTGGATGCACAAAATCTTAATGCGAAGGAACGTCACTTTATATTGCCACTTGTGATATGGACCTTTATTATGCAGTTTGTCGCTTTTATTTCTTCCACATCACAAGATCGTATAAAGCTTATTTTCTCCACACTAATAAATCATACATATTTAGAGAGCAATTTTTATTGCATGCAACAATGACAACTTACTTGAAGGATCTTACTCAATCCATAGGTAGGTATGGTGGACTCTCATGGCAAAACTGGGTTTAAGGATAATCGGAAGCACAAGTAGTATCTCTACTTGGTGCAAAGAGTTTGGCTAGCATGAGGGGGAAAGGCAAGCTCAACATGTTGGATGATCCATGACAATATACTTTATTTCGGATATAAGAAAACATAACCCATTACGTTGTCTTCCTTGTCCAACATCAAGTCTTTAGCATGTCATATTTTAATGAGTGCTCACAATCATAAAAGATGTCCAAGATAGTATATTTATATGTGAGAACCTCTCTTTCTTTATTACTTCCTATTAATTGCAACGATGACCAAAACTATGTTTGTCAACTCTCAACAACTTTTATTCATCATACTCTTTATATGTGAAGTCATTACTCTCCATAAGATCAATATGATCTCTTTATTTCTTTTTATTCTTTCTTTTTCTATTATTCCCTCAAGATCATAGCAAGATAATCAAGCCCTTGACTCAAAACTAATCTTTATTGTACATAGCTCATGGACTCGATTACATAGAAGGATCATAAAGCAAAACTCAAAACTAAATCACTAAAACTTTTATTCTACTAGATCAAGATATTACCAAAAGGAGCGAACTAAGAAAAACAGTAAAGATAGGAGTGTGATGGTGATACGATACCGGGGCACCTCCCCCAAGCTTGGCAGTTGCCAAGGGGAGTGCCCATACCCATGCGACTATGTCTCTTTCTTCGGAGGTGGTGATGTGATATTCTTGGCGATGATGCCCCTCAGGATACGATTCTTCTCCTCAAGCTTATTGTCTTGCTACTTGAGGTCCATTATTTCCTTACGGAGCTTACCAGTGACGGCTAAGGCTCCTTTCACTCAAGGATGTTGCATAGCTACGGGAGAACAAGTAACACTCTTTTTCATAAGAAAGAAATCTAATATTGGAAGGGATGACCAACTTTGGAATAGCTCAGCTCTGTAATTCCCCCATCGCGAATCCGGCTCGAAAACGAGAAGTGACTTCTTGATCCTCTTCCATGGCATCTATCCCTTTGATCAGCATCACTGTTTGCTCATGGTCCCGGTGTCGGATGAGACACCCGACTCTCCCCAACTGACTCTTGAGAAGACATCTTGCTCTAATCTGCGGTAGAAACAACTCAAAACAGAAACAGATGATATTTGCGTGGTACGGTGGTCAAAACCTTCGGGAGATTATATAATGAATTTTTACCGACCAAAAGAAGTATCGTGCAAGAAAACAGAGTCCGGAGAGCACACGAGGTTCCCACGCGGCAAGGGGCGCGCCCTCGACCCTTGTGGACGCCTCGTGTCCTTCCCGAACTACTTCTTATTTTCCTATTTTCTTAAAATATTCCAAAACAGAGAAAAACTGCTACTAGAACTGTTTTGGAGTCGGTTTACTTACCGTACCACATACCTATTCCTTTTCGGAGTCTGAAACGTTCTAGAAAGTGTCCCTTATGTATTCCTCCGGGGTTACGGTTTCAATAACATTAGTTTCAACATTTATGGGATTACCTGAGATAGAACGTTTGATTCTTTGACAGTTCACCACCTTCGGATTGGTGCCTTCGAAGTTGTTGATTTTTATGGCACCGGAATGATAGGCCTCCTCGATAACGTAAGGACCTTCCCATTTAGAGAGAAGTTTTCCTGCAAAAAATCTTAAATGAGAGCTGAATAGCAACACATAATCACCTACATTAAACTCACGTTTTTGTATCCTTTTGTCATGCCATCTTTCAACTTTTTCTTTAAACAGTTTGGCATTCTCATAGGCCTGAGTTCTCCATTCATCAACTGAGCTAATGTCAAATAGCCTCTTCTCATCGGCAAGTTTGAAATCATAACTGAGCTCTTTAATGGCCCAATATGCCTTCTGTTCTAGTTCGAGAGGTAAGTGACATGCTTTTCCATAAACCATTTTATACGGAGACATACCCATAGGATTTTTATATGCAGTTCTATAGGCCCATAAAGCATCATCAAGTTTCTTGGACCAATTCTTTCTAGATCTATTAACAGTCTTCTGCAAAATTAATTTAATCTCTCTGTTACTCAGTTCTACTTGACCACTAGAGTGTGGGTGGTATGGAGATGCAATTCTATGATTAACGTCATACTTAGCAAGCATTTTACGAAAAGCACCATGAATAAAATGTGAACCACCATCAGTCAATAAGTATCTAGGGACTCCAAACCTCGGAAAAATAACTTCTTTAAGCATCTTGATAGAGGTGTTATGATCAGCGCTACTAGTTGGAATAGCTTCTACCCACTTAGTAACGTAATCAACATGAACTAAAATATGTGTATACCCATTAGAGGAAGGAAATGGTCCCATATAATCAAAGCCCCAAACATCAAATGGTTCAATAATAAGTGAATAGTTCATAGGCATTTCTTGACATCTACTAATATTACCAATTCTTTGACATTCATCACAACACAAGACAAACTTACGGGCATCTTTGAAGAGAGTAGGCCAATAAAAACCGGATTGCAATACCATATGCGCAGTTCTATCTCCAGCGTGGTGTCCTCCATAAGCCTCTGAGTGACACTTGCGTAGGATCTGTTCCTGTTCATGCTCAGGTACACAACGTCTAATAACACCATCTAATCCTTCTTTATAAAGGTGTGGGTCATACCAGAAGTAATGTCTTAAATCATAGAAAAACGTTTTCTTTTGCTGGTATGTGAAACTAGGTGGTATAAATTTAGCAACAATGTAATTAGCATAATCAGCATACCATGGAGCAGTACAAGAAGCATTTATGACAGCTAATTGTTCATCATGAAAGCTATCATCAATAGGTAGTGGGTCATCAAGAACATTCTCTAACCTAGACAAGTTGTCTGCAATGGGGTTCTTAGCTCCCTTTCTATCAATAATATGCAGATCAAATTCTTGTAGCATGAGAATCCATCTAATAAGTCTAGGTTTAGCATCTTTCTTTTCCATAAGATATTTAATAGCAGCATGGTCAGTGTAAACAGTTACTTTAGAATCAACAATATAAGGTCTGAACTTATCACAAGCAAATACAACTGCTAAAAATTCTTTTTCAGTAGTAGCATAATTTCTCTCGGCACTGTCTAGAGTTTTACTAGCATATTGGATAACATTTAATTTCTTATCAACTCTTTGTCCTAGAACAACACCTACAGTGTAATCACTAGCATCACACATAATTTCAAAGGGTAAATCCCAATCAGGTGGCTGAAGAATAGGTGCAGAAATCAAGGCTTTCTTAAGTATTTCAAATGCTTCTACACAATCATCATCAAAGATAAAAGAAACATCTTTTTGTAAGAGATTAGTCAGAGGCCTAGAAATTTTAGAGAAGTCCTTAATGAACCTCCTATAAAAACCGGCATGACCAAGGAAACTTCTTATACCTTTGATGTCCTTAGGACACGGCATCTTTTCAATAGCGTCAACTTTAGCTTTATCAACTTCAATACCTCTTTCAGAAATTTTATGCCCCAAGACAATACCTTCATTAACCATAAAGTGGCACTTCTCCCAATTCAAGACAAGATTAGTTTCTTCACATCTCTGCAAAACTCGATCAAGGTTGCTCAAGCAATCATCAAAAGAAGTTCCATATACGGAAAAATCATCCATGAAAACCTCAACAATCTTTTCACAAAGGTCAGAGAATATAGCATCATGCATCTTTGAAAGGTAGCAGGTGCATTGCATAAACCAAAAGGCATACGTCTATAAGCAAAGGTACCGAAAGGGCAAGTAAAAGTGGTCTTTTCTTGATCCTCTTTTGACACAGGTATTTGAGAGAAACCAGAATAACCATCTAGAAAGCAAAAATGTGTATGTTTGGATAATCTTTCTAGCATTTTATCAATAAAAGGTAAAGGGTAATGATCCTTTTTAGTAGCTCTATTTAGTTTACGAAAATCAATTACCATTCTTTAACCTGTAACAATTCTTTGTGGGATCAACTCATCTTTATCATTAGGAACAAAAGTAATACCTCCCTTCTTAGGGACACAATGGAAAGGACTTACCCACTGACTATCAGCAACGGGATAAATTATACCTGCCTCCAGAAGCTCTAGTATTTCTTTTCTTACCACTTCTTTCATCTTAGGATTTAACCGTCGTTGGTGACCAACAACCAGTTTAGCGTCTTTCTCCAATTTTATTTTGTGTTGGCATAGAGTGGGACTAATGCCCTTAAGATCATCAAGAGTATATCCAATAGCAGCACGGTGCTTCTTCAGAGTTTTCAATAATTTCTCTTCTTCCTTCTCTGAAAGGTTAGCACTAATAATAACAAGATATATCTTGTTTTCATCCAGATATGCATATTTAAGAGTATCAGGTAATGGTTTACGCTCAAACACGGGATCACCCTTGGGTGGAGGAGGATCCCCTAGAATTTCAACAGGCAAGTTGTGTTTCAAAATAGGTCCCTGTTTAAAGAATACTTCATCTATTTCCCTTCTTCAATTCATAAACATATCATTTTCATGGTCTAGCAAATATTGTTCTAAAGGATCATTGGGAGGCACGGCAATAGAAGCACGACCAATAATTTCATCTTTACTAGGCAATTCTTTATCGTGGGGTTGTCTACGAAATTTAGCAAAATTAAATTCATGAGACATATCCCCTAAACCAATAGTAACAACATCCTTTTTGCAATCTATCTTAGCATTAACAGTATTCAAGAAGGGTCTACCAAATATAATGGGACAAAAGTCATCTTGTGGGGAACCAAGAACAAGAAAATCAGCAGGATATTTAACTTTCCCACACAAGACTTCAACATCTCTAACAATCCCAACTGGTGAAATAGTGTCTCTATTGGCAAGCTTAATTGTAACATCAATTTCTTCTATCTCAGCAGGTGCAATATCATGCATAATTTCCTTATATAAGGAATGAGGTATTGCACTAGCCCCCATATCACACAAGCCATGATAACAATGATCTCCTATTTTAAGAGAAATAACAGGCATGCCTACAACAGGTCTATGTTTATTTTTAGTATCGGGTCTAGCAATTCTAGCAGCTTCATCACAGAAGTAAACAACATGCCCATCAATATTACCGGCCAAGAGATCTTTAACCATAGTAATACTAGGTTCAACTTTAATTTGCTCAGGAGGTGTAGGTGTTCTAGTATTACTCTTACGAACCACAGTTGAAGCTTTAGCATGATCCTTTATTCTAGTAGGGAGAGGTGGTTTCTCAATATAAGCAGTGGGAACAATAGGATCAACATTATAAGTGATAGTCTTTTCTTCAACTTTGATAGGTGCAACTACTTTTACTTGAATGGGAGGATTATATTTAAACCACTTCTCCTTAGGGAGATCCACATGAGTAGCAAAGGATTCACAGAAAGAAGCTACTATCTCAGAGTCAAGTCCATATTTAGTGCTAAATTCACGGAAAACATCGGTATCCATAAAATATTTAACACAATCAAACTTAGGTGTTATACCTGACTCCTTACCTTCATTGAGATCCCAATATTCAGAGTTGTGTTTAATTCTTTCCAATAAATCCCATTTGAATTCAATAGTATTCATCATAAAGAACCAGTACAAGAAGTATTGAGCATGGAGCAATTATTGAGAGAAAGCAGAGCATAAATTTTTTGAATAATAATTTCTCTTGAGAGCTCATGATTGGGGCATGAATATAACATTGACTTAAGCCTCCCCCAAGCTTGAGCGATGCTTTCTCCTTCGCGAGGCCAAAAATTATATATATAATTAGGATCACGATGAACAAGATGCATAGGATAAAACTTCTGATGAAATTCCTATTTCAATCAATTGTAGTTCCATGATCCCATATCATCACATAGCCTAAACCATGTCAATGCCTTTCCCTTCAAAGATAAAGGGAAGACCCTTTTCTTGATAACATCCTCGGGCATACCTGCAAGCTTAAATAATCCACAAACTTCATCCACATAGATTAGGTGCAAATCGGGATGTAATGTTCCATCACCTATAAAAGGATTAGCTAGCAGTTTCTCTATCATACCCGAAGGAATTTCAAAGTAAACATTTTCAGTAGATTCAGTAGGTTGAGGAGCAACTCTTTGCTCTACTGGTCGGGGTGAAGATACCCCGAACAAGCCCCTCAAAGGATTACTTTCCATAGTAACAAGTGACAGTAAATTTCAGCACAATATATAAATTTTTCCTTACCAAAGGCGCTTCACTCCCCGGCAACGGCGCCAAAAAAGAGTCTTGATGACCCACAAGTATAGGGGATTTATCTTAGTCCTTTCGTTAAGTTAGAGTGTCGAACCCAACGAGGTGCAGAAGGAAATGACATGCGGTTTTCAGTAAGGTATTCTCTGCAAGCACTGAAATTATCGGTAACAGATGGTTTTGTGATAAGGTAATTTGTAATGGGTAGCAAGTAACAAAAGTAAACAAGGTGCAGCAAGGTGGCCCAATCCTTTTTGTAGCAAAGGACAAGCCTGGACAAACTCTTATATGAAGAAACAGTCCCGAGGACACATGGGAATTATCGTCAAGCTAGTTTTCATCACGCTCATATGATTCGCATTCGTTACTTTGATAATTTGATATGTGGGTGGACCGGTGCTCGGGTACTACCCTTCCGTGGAAAAGCATCCCACTTATGATTAACCCGTATTGCAAGCATCCGCAACTACAAAAGAAGTATTAAGGTAAACCTAACCATAGCATGAAACATATGGAACCAAATCAGCCCCTTACGAAGCAACGCATAAACTAGGGTTTAAGATTCTGTCACTCTAGCAACCCATCATCTACTTATTACTTCCCAATGCCTTCCTCTAGGCCCAAACAATTGTAACATCCCAAATTTTCAATTTGGAATGTTATACATAGGTCATTCATGCATATCATATTTTATTGCATTTCGTTTTGCGATCCTCAAAATTCTAAGCAACTCAAGGACCTACGGAGAGAGTTGGGGATTTCACGTTTTTCATATTTGAATTTTATCAAATATGGAAACAAGGATCACTTTGATTCTTATTATTTTTCTCTCCAAAAATATTTCATATTGAAATATATGAGAGGAGACAATATGACTTCTCTAGAATAAATGAAATATTGGAGGAAATTTTTTAAAATCAAATAAGAATTTTTATTTGGATTTTATTGCAGTTTTATTTGAATTAGGAAAAATATGCATTTTACAAAATTGCATTAGAGGCCCAAATAAATGTTCACTTTGTCCGCAATATTATTAGAGGACCGTGAAAATTTATTTCAGGATTTTTGGAGTCCGTTTAGTATTTCTTTTAATTGTTTTTCTGTGTCAGGATTTATTTAAATAAAAGAGTAACCGACTTACCGGACCGTGTCCGACCTGGACACTTAGCCCGGCCGCCTTTATAACCCGGGAGGCCCGAGCGCCCCAGCCCACCCTAGCCCCACCTAACCCTAGCACCGCCGCCGCTCACGCCCAATCCGCGCCGCGCCGCCTTGCCTCGCCGCCGCCGACCGCCGCCCCGCCATCCACCGTTGCCGGAGGTATAAGCCGCCGCCGCCGGTTTTCGCGAGAAAACCGTTTGGTTTTTTTAAACCATAGTTCATTTTTTTAGATCGGTTTTGTTTCGGTTTTTCTCGGTTCGGTTAAATAGCAGACGTTCGTCCATACGTTCGATTTAACGAACGCTGTTTGTCCGTTAGCCGCAGGCAGCGAACGTTCGTTCGTTAGCCTGTTCGTCAGTTTTTCTTTTTCCAGGGTTTTCCGCTATTATTTCCGATCGCGATTTCTGCCCTAATCTTCGTTCTAGTATAACTTTTCGCTCGTTTATCCAAATTAGGTGAAACAAGCGTCTAGATCTTCATCTCGAAGCCCTCTTTCTGTTTAAACAACTTGAACAAGATTTTGGTACTGTAAAATGTGATTTAAGTCCAAATTAGCAATCGGGTCTTGTTTCTTTCGTAGTTTGAGATTCGTTGCTCCATTTGGTTTGATTCTTTTTGCAAATCGAATCTCTTTAGTTGACATTCCAGATTCGGTCTTCTTATTTGAGTTTTACCCGTGCATCTTTGCTTGAGTGCTTATGTATGCTATTGTTTGTTTGCGATAGAATTCCCGGAGTGCAAAGCGTGCTACTACGAGTCATTAGGTTTTGCGGATCATCAGCAAGGCAAGTAACACATTGATCATACTCTTTTCATACCCATGTTTTTATGCATTAGTATCAATCCTCAAATATTGCATGATTAGGATGTGATTAACTTGTGGGTTTTGGGAAGTAGATGATGAGATAGAACCTATTGCCTTGTTTATTACCAAACCCTTGGGAGTTACTTCTACGTTATGCTTATATTGCTATGCTATGCTCGTAGACGTGGTTTCGGTGAGTGAATCAATGATAGATGTGAGATTGTTAATTAATGGTTCAACTTAAGGTGTCAACTTTAATACACATCTGGGTGGATTGTTGGTTTGGGCACCTGGAGAATCCAATGTTGTCCTAGGATATCCCGGAGTACCCGTGTGATCATCCTACGGTCCGCCACCCGGGCTCAAAGGGATCATAAGATTATTCATGCTAGAAACTTCCGTGTGCAGCCACAAGCTATTATGGGCTCTAGCATAGTTGAGTATGTTGCATGACCTCTTTCAGTGGTGGGCTAGCAGATGTAGAGGGAAAGTAGGTGTAACTGTTCACCCAGAGTAAAGAGTTAATGTTTCTGAAATACTGTGTCTCGGTCATCCGTTTCTCAAACACCATGTAGTGCAAGAAATCCAACGGAGGAGATCGAGTATTGTGGGGAAAAGTGCGCAAACCTCTGCAGAGTGTACAAACTAATCATGGTTAGCCATGTCCCCGGTTATGGACATCTTGAGTATCTGGTTCTTGGATTATCATATGGATCTCATCACTCTAATTTAATTTGGTTGGGTTGATAATTACTTTTAATTGGGATTGAGTTGGAGGAACCTTCTCAATGATGTTTCAACTACCATGATAGTTAAATAAAATATATTCCTTTGTTGTAGGGGAAAATTGGCTTTTCGCAAAACAATATAACCATAGAGCCTCCACCAGCCATATATGCATGTAGTGATAGCATTTATTCTGTTCATTGCTCTATTGTGTTACTATGCCAGCATATTCCATGTGCTGACCCGTTTTCGGGCTGCAACGTATCATGTTGCAGACTTTTCAGACGAAGAGTAAGGTTCGCTAGGCCGTTGTCGTGCACTCAGCTATGCCGTTGGAGTTGATGGACTCGCTTTATCTTCCAAGCCTTCCGCTGTTATCTTATTTAGATGGCCTTAAGCCATATTTATTGTAATAAGTTCTCTTTTGAGACACTCGATGTAATAAGTGTGTGAGTGCTACTCTGTTATAAATCCTTTGAGTACTGTGTGTGTCAGCATTACCGATCCAGGGATGACACTGAAGCCCAGAGACTTGACCGTCTGAGGTCGGGTCGCTAAAAGATGGTATCAGAGCCAGGTTGAATGTAGGACATGACCACTAAGATGAGCCATAGGTCACTCTTCTCTACTCATTTCTGACTCCTCTCCGTTTTCTACTCCTTAGGATGGCGGACTCAAGGAACAAGTTTGCACAACCGGATGAAGACACACCTTTTGGACGGCACTTGAAGGAAGTTACTCGGTACCTGAACATAGGAATACCAAGCTTCACCGGGACCTACACCGCCACTTTACCAGAAGAGGAGCATTGGATGATTCGAGTTCAAGTTCCAGGAAGGACATTCATGCCAGTCACTGAGCCCATAGAGGTTTCCTTTGATGCACCAACCTGGAGCCTAGGCAAGAGCATGCATGGCAGCCCACATTGCTATGGGACGTATTGGAGAAGTCTACAAGCAGGAGCTGAAGGACACTATCTACCAGATATGTGGGCACCGAGATGAGCAATGGGAGATGATCAGCACCAGGAAGGATAGGTCCATTGCAGCTTTCATCCAGGAGTTAAACCAGCACATTCAACGCCAGGAGAACCAGATGTGTGCTAGCATGATAGATTTGAAGAAGGCGATGACCAGGAACATGGAGCTAGAAGAGGAACTCAAGTCTACACGCGACGGATACGAAGAGGAAATTGCAATACTATTGGAGAAGAATGACGACCTGATAAAGAAGCTTGGAATATTCATGGGAGATCCCGCGCCACGAGGAGATGACGATCAATTCAAAGACATTCGTTCTGAAGATTTCACCATCATCGACGACACCGACTCCGACCCCGACAGTAGTGATGATGACTATGAAGACGAAGCTGGAGCGGATATCATGGAGTCTTCCACCGATCCAAATTTCTAGTAGACCACCATATGATCAAGTCGTATTTTCCCCGTGTATATAGTAGTAGTCCGAGCACTGTAATGATAGTTAGATCGATTGTATGTGTAGCGACCAGACCTCGAACAATCTGATCTCTGTGCATCAGTGTCATCCCTGGATCGGTAATGCTGACATGCACAGTACTTGAGGATTTATAACAGAGTAGCAATCACACACTTATTACATCGAATGTCTTAAAAGATAACTTATTACAATAAATATGGCTTAAGGCCATCTAATATGATAACAGCGGAAGGCTTGGAAGATAAAGTGAGTCCATCAACTCCAACGACATCACTGAGTGAAAGACCACGACCTAAGGCACCTTACTCGTCGTCTGAAAAGTCTGCAACATGATACGTTGCAGCCCGAAAACGGGTCAGCACATGGAATATGCTGGCAATGTAACACAAAAGAGTAATGAACAGAATAAGGCTATCACTACATGCATATATGGCTGGTGGAGGCTGTATGGTTAATATGTTTTGCGAAAAGCCAATTTTTCCCTACAACAAAGGAATAAATTTTATTTAACTATCATGGAAGTTGTTAAACATTGAGAATGGTAAACCCCATCTCAATCCCAATTAAAAGTAATTTAAACCCAATCAAATTATATTAAGAGTGATGAGATCCACATGAAAATCCAAGATCCAGATACTCAAGATGTCCATAACCGGGGACACGGCTAACCATGATTAGTTTGTACACTCTGCAGAGGTTTGCGCACTTTTCCCCACAAGACTCAATCTCCTCCGTTGGATTTCTCGCACTACATGGTGTTTGAGATACGGATGACCGAGACACAGTCTTTCAGAAGCGTTAACTCTTTACTCTGGGTAGACAGTACCACCTACATCCCCTACATCTGCTAGCCTACCACTGAAAAGGGTCACACAACATACTCAACTATGCCAGAGCCCATCATGGCTTGTGGCTGCACACGGAAGTTTCTAGCATGGTTAATCTCATGATCCCTTTGAGCCTGGGTGGCAGTCCATAGGAGAATCACACGGTACCCCGGGATTTCCAAAAAATACAGGCAATCACTGGGTTCCCCAGGTGCCTCAATCCACCCAGATGTGTATTAAAGTTGCCACCTTAAGTTAACCATTAATTTACAATACTCACATCAGTCATGAATACTCTTAAACCCAAACCATGTCTACAAGCATAGCATAGCAATATAAGCATAATGTAGAAGTAACTCCCATAGGTTTGATAATAACAGGTGAATAGGTACTACCTCATCTACTTCCCAACCCACAATTTAATCAGATCCTAACCATGCAATTGTTTGAGGATTGACCTAATGCAATAAAACTGGGTAGTAAAGAGGTATGATCAAGTGTTACTTGCCTTGCTGATGATCCGCGAAACCTAGAGACTCGTAGTAACACGCTTCGCACTCCGGGTACTGTATCGCAAACAAACAAGCATACAAAAAGCAATCAAGCAAAGATGCACGGGTAAAACCCAAATAAGAAAATCTAACCAGAAAGGTCAACTTAAGAACTCCGGTTTGCAAAAAGAATCAAATCAAACGAAGCAACGAAACTCAAACTTCGAAAGAAACAAGTTTCGTTTACTAATCTGGACTAAAGTCAATTTTTACAGTAGCAAAAACTTGTTTAAGTTGATTAAATAGAAAGAGGGTTTCGAGACGAAACTCTAGGCGCTTGAATCGCCTGATTCCGATAAACGAGCGAAAAGTAAAACTAAAACGAAAATCGGATCAGAAATCGCGATCGAAAATAATCACGATAAATTCGAGAAAAAGAAAAACTAACGAACAGACTAACGAACGGAAGTTCGCTGTGTGCGGTTAAACGATGAAAACCGTTTGTTAAAACGAACAAACGGGCGTTCGCTAAATAACTAAACCAAAAAAATAAACCGAACCAGATCTAAAAAACGGATCTAGGGTTTCGAAATAAAAACGATCGGTTTTCTCGCGAAAACCGAGGCGGCTACCTCCGATGGGTCAGGCGAGACGGCGGCGGCGGCGGGGCTCCGATGCGACGGCGCGGCTAGCGA